>NC_141298.1:11235000-11257500 GCF_037954325.1 Fistularia commersonii | reverse complement strand
TTTATGCTGTTAGCGCTAGCGGCCGTGTGTTCATGCCGATAGCGTTCACCCCTTCACCGTCAGCGGAAGCGGGAAATGAATTTCACACATCTGTCGTTTCGGGGCGTTGCCATGGATACCAAGGTTACACCACCGGTTGAAACGCTATCTAAGTCCGAGAAGCCGGAACGTTAGCATTTGGAATGAATGAATGAATGAGTGAGTGTCTGTATAAGAGGCCCTGTGATTGGTCCAGGTGAACCCCGCCTCTTTGCCAATTACAGCAGAAATAGACTCCGCCCACCCTCGACTCTGAATGCGGGATAAGTGACCATAATGACTGATTTTTAAGATATAGATATATATATTCTATCATGACATTCTGTATAAGACTAGAATACATTATTTTGGAAGAATAATTTCACAATATCTAAATTAAATACAATGGCATAGTAGAGTTATTACAGGTTAATAACATGGAAACAGTTGTCTGAAAGTTACGAGTCTGAGGAATTTGTTTTGACAGACGGCAGCAGCGCTGGGAAGCCGTGTTCAGAGCCAGCGTGGGTTTGTGTGTAAAAATACACCAGTGGAGTCCGACAGTAGTGATCTGCCGCTGCCGGACGCCCACACTGTCGGCGGCGGCGGCGGCCTTTCCCTCGCTTGGCGTGGATTCGGACGCAGGAAAACATTTTGCGCGTGATTCTTCTTAGATGTCAAGGTTTTTTCCTCTTTCACCTCGGACGATTTTTAGCTAATTCACTGTTTTATCAATCAATCAATCAATCAAATCAAATCAAATCAGTCAAGAGCATTGGCAGTGATTAGTTGGCGTGAGTGAATCGTTGTAAATCAATAATCAATAACGGGTGCAAAGAGTACATGAAATAACATCGACATTAAACTCCACTTGTTAATTTAATGATCAATGAGTAATCAACTTGTCGGATTAATCGGCAGTTACTATGGCGACCAGTCGGTTAATCAATGTTGAGTTCCTTCTATTCCTAGTAATCAATAAATATCCGGATGATAAGGTAGAGCTTTTACCCCTGATTGATTTGTTCATTCATCGAATAATTCACCAACTATTTCTGTTGATCAATCGATCGCAACCTTGTCACAGCGTTAGCTATTTAAAGTGCCTTCTTGATCAATGGAAGTGATTAATTGACTGATTGACTATCCCGTTATTTGTGTTGATCAATCAACCAGAGCTCCAGCCATTGCCTTTTAAATAAAATTGATCTACTATTTGCTTGCTTGATTGATTGATTGATTGATTAATTGAGATCAATCGAGGCCAGACTTGTACTTTTATTGCACGTGAATCAGAATATGCTTTGATTGATCGATTTGGAAGAAATGGAAACATTCTGGCTCATACCAATTTAATTAGTTCCAGAAGTGGGTTTGTATGTTGATTTTTTTTTTTTTCCAGATCTTAAATTAATTTTCCCTATTTAAAATAACAAAACAAATTAATTTGTTCCAATCCCCCAAAAAAGTCACAAAATAAGGATATTAATGTAGAAAAACCTAAAAACGCTATTATTTTGTGCTTAATTTCCATAGAAAGCATCTTCTTTCTGGGTTGACCACTTGTTGTCCACAGCGAATCAACCTTCTCCATCTGACTCTATTCTCTGGATCCTCCTCTCTCATACCATTTAACTTCATATCCTTGCTCACTACGTCCATTAATCTTCTCTTTGGTCCTCCTCTAGACCTCCTGCCTGGCAGCTCCACCTTCAGCAACCTTCTTCCCAGATGTTCACCATGGTGTTTTGGACATGAACAAAGGAGTGCTCACGTCCAAACCATTTCAGTCATCACTTTTTCCCTGTCATACATGTCCTGCACCACTGGGACAAATTCTTCTTTTCCTTTGGGCTTTTCCCTTCAGGGGTCACCACAGCGGATCAACCGTCTCCATCTAACCCTATTCTCTGTATCCTCTTCTCTCACACCACCTAACTTCATATCCTCTCTCACTACGTCCATTAAACTTCTCTTTGGTCTTCCTCTAGACCTCCAATTTCAGTGTCTGTGTACCAATATATTTACTATCCCTCCTCTGTACATGACCCAACCATCTCAGTCTGGCTTCTCTGATGTCCTCTCCGAAACATCTGACATGCGCTGTCCCTCTTATGGACTCATTCCTGATCCTGTCCATCCTGGTCACTCCCTAAGAGAACCTGGGCATCTTCAGCTTTGCCTCCAATCTTTTGGACACTGTAAACTGTTTCTTGACCATACCGCATGGCTGGTCTTACCACTGTCTTGTCCACCTTTCCTTTCATTCTGGCTGATAGTCTTCTATCTCATAGTAGCCCGGACACTTTTCTCCACCCATTCCAACCTGCTTGAACCTGTTTCTTTACCTCTTTTCCACACTCTGGACTGTTGACCCTAAACACTTGAAATCCTCCAACTTGATCTACACTCACTGTAGCGCTTTCTTAGGGCCCATGATGATTATCAATCAAAAAAACAAAAAAAAACACAAAATAAGCACAAAGATATAAAATGATGCCACACCTCAGGAAATATGCGTATGTACCAACTACCCGGACCAAGTTGCCGAGGGATGCTAGAAGCTGCAAGGCGTTCTTCAAGGTGAGAGCAGCACCGATTCAGAGGATGTGGTGGTGTAATGAAGCGTATTCGAGTTGTGGGAGCTTGCTTTCAAATTTTTTTTTTTTCGCTCTCGTATTCGTATAGTGAATTTTTTTTCGGGTTTTGAGGATAAAATTTGCTGTAATTGTGCTTAGTATCTTCAAAAATTGGTATCTGAAAGGGCCACTGTACAACGCCTCTTGCATGCCATCAATCAAAGTGCTTTATTTAGCTCCTCTGGGTGGACGCAGATGAGAAACTTTAAAAATAAAACTTGAAAGACTTTGTTTTGTTTGATGGTGCCAGAAATAAAGTAAAAAAAAAACATGTCCATAAAAAACAACTTTATAATATTAGAATTAATGTCGGTGAGTCACGGTGTCAGTCTGACCCCCACCCCCCCAACGTCAGTCCTGTTCCTCATTTTAGCTCTTCATAAACACGAGATAAATATCTTATTGCACAGTAATAAGCAGCTTATTTTATAGTAATGACAGCTTATTACACAGTAGTAACAATGGTAGGTGCTGTGAAAAGAAAACGGCGGTGTCAGGCGCCCTCCTCCTACCTCAGGCCGTACAGGACGGTTCCGTCTGGGTGCAGGCGGATCATGCGGTTCTTCACCGTCACACCGTGGAGGAAGGACTTCTTGTCATTGAGGAAGTAGGTGTCCGGCAGCCACAGCTGATCGGCGACGCGGTTGTCCAGCGTCAGGTTCAGGTTCAGCTCGCCGTATGCCAGCCGCTTGTCCCGCCAGCTCTGCTGGAAATACATTGTGATGGTATAGTCCTGCGTGGGGGAAGAAGAAAAATCAAGCAAAAAATCAGGGAATGCACTTTGGGCCTCTAGCATCTGTTGTAGTCCAACAGTGGACTTCTAGTACCAGATCTGTGATAATGTGCTGATACGGGGAGCCCAAATTTTTCTTGTTGGACTCTAGTGGACCCACAAACCCAGCCTGCTATGTCAAATCTTGGACTATCGTTCCCGTAAGAGGACATCCATTGAAGGATGACCTCATCTGAGGACAAAGGGTTTGTCTTTTTGTATTAAAAGCAAGTTAAATGGGCCTCTAGCTAATCCGCATAGCATCTGTTGTAGTCCAACAGTGGACTACAAATGCCAGACCTTTGTAAAGATGTCCTTGTATGGGGGACCCAAGTTTTTCTTGTTGGACTCTAGTGGACCCACAAAGACGCACCTGTGCTATCAACTCAGACTACCGACATCTATTGAAGAAAAAATGGGGACACCTGTCTAGTCTTATTATGTGAAGACTAAGGTAAACAACATTTCTTTTGTCCCTTTAGCAGACCAACTTAGCATCATGCGTCATCAGCTTATGGACTACTGACCCCAAATGAGAAGGTCGATTGAGGGATGACCTCATCTGAGGACAAGGAGTTTGTCTTGTTATATTACTAGCAAGCTAAAAAATGGAGAACGCACTAAGGGCCTCTAGCGGATACTCATAGCATCTGTTGTATTCCATCATTGGACAACAAATACCATATTTTTGATGAACATAGGATCATACATCAGACTACCATCCCCATATGAGGATGTCTATTGAAGAAGACCTCATATGGGAACACCTTGGTTGTCTAATTATCCGAAAACTAAGCTATAAAACTGGACTTTCCTTTTGTACCTTTTTCATCATGTGTCATCAACTTATGTACTACTGCGCCCGTATGAGGACATCTATTGAAGGATGACCTCATTTGAGAACAAGGGGTTTGTCTTGAATTAAAATCAAGCTAAAAAAACGTATGCACTTTTTGCCAGTAGTGGACCTGTATAGCATTTGTAGTCCAAAGGTGGACTACAAAAACCAGAACTTTTAGATGTCCTCATATATGGACAAGGGGTTCTTCTTTTTATATAAAAATTTGGGTAATGACTGGAGTATTTGTTTCAGGCCTTTAGTGGACCCACTCAGCATCTGTTGTAGTCGGGCAGTGGACAACAAAAACCCTTCTTTCGATAAAGATTTCCTCATATGGGGACACGTTCTCTATAATGGCAACACCATGCTACTAAAATGTGTCTTTTTGCACAAGTTTACTTAGAGGTGTAAGGCCGGTTGGGGGTGGGTTACAAATTGGAAGACTCTTTGTCCCAAAAAAATGGGTACTTCAAATACTTTAAAAGTACTGGAGTCAGAGCTTCAAGAATTTCCCAAAATATTGTAGTGCTGCAAGAACTCGGTGGCACTGGGGAGGAAGAACTAAAACTACAGGCCTCAGCATTTGCAGTGAAAGGACACGGGCAGCAAACCAAAAAAAATACAGCTGTACTTGTACTTCTGTATTGTGGAGTACCTGCCAGATACTGCGTCAGCGACTGTCCCCACGGAGCGCCGGAGGGGGCGGAGCCATGACACATTCATGGTCGGCATTTTTGTTTTACCTGCGTTAGCGATCTGTCTCCTGTGTCTCTTATTTTGAAAGGTCTCCCCTAACCCCTCCCCTCCCCACCGTACAGGAATTATCGACCTTGAGCCGGCAAACTGCAACTATATGGAAAATTGTTTTTTAATTTGCTTACAATTGTTTTTTTGAATATATTTCTGACTTCCAGTGTAGCTTTTCTGCATTACTGCAAATTTTTTATGCTGGTAACATAGGTAAAACTACATGAAAGATCCCAAAGAAGTACAAAATCCAAGAAGTGCCTTCGGAAATGATAAACAATAAAAAAAATAGCAAAGTCGTTGTTTCATATGAGGATGCCTAGCTTAGTCTTTATTTTTGCATTTGCCACTCCCCAGGAGGACCTCCATAGCAACCATATGTGTGGTTGCAAGGGGTTTTAGGAGTCGAGTCTCCACATCTCCATACCAGTACAAGCCCTAGCTTGCTACACTCGCTTATTCAGTGTCATCTCATTTGTACAAAAACTATAAACAGCCATAGACACTAATTTTTTTTTTTAAATTGCCTCTTCCGCTAAGTGGCGTGGTGTTATTTACCCTCAAGGGCTCTAGTGACTCCACGTCCTCATACAAGTATGAGCCCCAGCTTTCAATGCTTGCTAAGTCAGTGTCAAATCATGTGTACAAAAACTAAAACAAGAACCATAAACACTAATTACAAAAAAAATATATCAGCTACTTCCTGCTAACTTGCAGGAAGTAGCTAAAGTGTCATTTACCCTCACGGGCTCTGGCAACTCTACGTCCTCATACATGTACAAGCCCTACTTTGCTACGCACGCTAATTCAGAGTCACATCATGTGACTCTGAAAAACTGGCAAAAGACCACAAACACTAATTTAAAAACCAGTATTAGTTAGATCCGCTTACCATGTTTACTTCTGAGATGGAGTCGATGCTCGCTATGTTGATGCTCATTCCTACGATGACCGGAGGACCTGGGGGGAGGGTGCAAGAGGAAAACATGTCAGTAAAACAGCACAAAAAATAATCAATTAACTAAAAATAATTAACTAATCAACAGCAGTGCTGGGGACGGCAGACTAATTAGGATCTGCTTTAGCGCTGCCTGCCAGTATTGCTACGTGGACGTATGCGACATGACAGTGTGTATGTGTGTGTGTGTGTGTCTTCCATTTAATTAATGATTCCCCCTCATGACATTGTCCCCCCGCCCGCACCACCATGCCATATTGCATCAAGAAAAAAAAACAACAACAACTTCCTGCCTCCACATTTGTATTTTTTTAATACAGGAACTACAATTATGGAAAATTTTGAAAAAATGTTGGGTATGTTCCTGTTTGGAACATTCGGTTGCTAGTGAACGCAAATCCATGGGTGGCGGAAACGTGCACAAATCCTGGCCGTGCATGTTCAAGGGTACGGTTATCCAGAAATGTTCGCTGCTGCATGCAAACATCCCGTCAGAAATCAGCTAGGTGCCATTCATGCGCTTAACAGACCTGTAATAACAACCTTACGAGCAGCAAATGACTGTTTTTAAAGTAAAACTTCAGCAGATGTTCTGATTAAATCCCAGATTTGACTTCTCCAGGTTATTTTGAGATTATTAGTGAGTATGATTTGTGATGGCTCCTTATTCGTGGGTATACATAATAACAAGCTTATACACGGCCCAAGAGCGTTCGTGTCGTAGAAAATCCATACAATATGCTAACCGCTAACTGCTTAGTGGTCGGTAGCAACTTCTTAGCTTCGGTTGTTTTTTCAGGAGACTTGTGGCTGCAGACAGGAGGCGGATTCACCCTCCGACCTCCTTTTTTTTCTCTCTCTTTTCCAACAGCTGACGGCACTGGTTGCCAATGTAGGTCACACACACACACACACACACACACACACATTGAGGCATTAGTGCCAAATTGAAGCATACAAGTCAAATGCTAGTGGTGATGCTAGCGCCTTTGCATGACAACGGGCAGACGGAGGGGCGTTGGTGGCCTGCGGGGGGGGGGGGGGGGGGGGGTTCTAGTGCCCGAGCCCAAAGATGAACAAAGTTGAAGCCGATGTACAAAAATACATCTAGCGTCTCTTTGTGACCGTCGACTCTCCTTCCGAAGCGTCCCAGAATACAACCCTTTGAAACCCAATACCAAAACAGAGCTTCTGACAGCAGGAAGTAGGAAGTCAAGGGGTCGCGCAGCCCCCCCCCCGTTTCTGGGAGTGTTGTCACGATGCGCGGCGTCGCCCCGACCCTAATCTGTCCAGATTCCTTCCATCGCCTAAAAGTGACGACGGCAGGTGCGTGAAAAGGCCGCGCCGCCTCAGACAACGAGCGAGGCTAAAAATAAAAAACCCAGCATCTGTGCTGTCTCCCTGTCTTTGACAACGCCAGCAGGCTAAAAATGGCGACGGCCTTCGTCTCCGGACAAAGTGTACGGCCGCCATTTCCTGTTCCCGTACACGTCTGGGGCTGCTGTTTTTTAAATTCCTCATAAATTTACGCGAAGGGAAGGAACATCGGCGTGAATCGGTTCTCCACTGCCATGTTTGAGGCCGGCGCTTGAAAATTACCACAGCAAGAGCTCTGAAGGCCCTTCCACAAGATAGCACAGATAACAGGTGCTAGCATCAGACGCTACCTCAGCTGCTGATTCTCCACTTGTTTTATGAGAATCAAAAGGCAAAGATCACCTGATATCCCTCCAGCTAGCATCTGGTTTAGCCCTCAACTACTTCAAATGGACCAACTGAACCTTGTGTTCTTCTGGGTTTTCAAATTATACCCTTAAAATGGTACAGGCATGCGCAACGGTGATGGGTACTTCCTCGGGAGCGGAGGCCGAGTTCCTCTGAAAGCATGAAATGTCGGAAAATCGCTGGTTACCTTAGAGGGTACAGAAGTGGTGTACATCCTGGATAGGGGAACGCGTCGATGGAGAGACCCCTCGACCGAATCGCACCTCCAGATTTTCACCCATGCTAATGCTTGGGTTACTTTAGTCTACATCCACCCCTCCCCCTTGCTCCCGTCCATTCCCACTACGCTAACACCCCCCTTCCCCCTGCTTTGCCGTATCCCCTGACCCTCCGCCTTCTAGAGGGAACAGGACGAATCGATGAATTAATAAAAAAAAAGGGCACGCTGAGAGAAAGTAGGACCGTTTTACGCTGCACTTAGTGGAAGGCAACCGGTAAGCGTTTATCCCCGAGAGACGTTCGAAGTACATTTATTGGCCGGATGAAAACAAGAGCGCAGCGAATCTCGCTCTCTCCACGTTATGACCCCATGCCATTAAAAACAAGGGAGGCGGCATGTCGCCACATCTTCTCCGGGATTAAAACCTTCCCCCCCGTCTTCTTTCTGGGGGGGGGTCTTTCCTCCAGACCGCCAGTGGATTGTCAAGTAAACCTCTCACGACTTCATCAGCCTGTCCGTGAGTTTGCCCAACCAGTCTACATGTACTTTATGGACCTGGAGAAGGCATGACCATGTCCTCAGGGCAATCTGTGGCAGGGTGCTCCTGGAATATGGGGTCATGAGATCTGGTACATGTATGTCCGGTGTCAAGGCTTTGTCTGCATTGCTGGATTTGTTTCCAGTGAGGTTTGGACTCCACCGGGTTTACCCTTTGTCATATCCACTACGGGAAGAACCTGTAGGTGCAGCTGGGGTGTTGAGGGGGTCTGGTTTGGTGGCCTCGGGATTCAGTGTCCACCCTTTTGGCAGATGATGTGGTTCTTCTGGTTTCATCCAACCAGTTTCAGTAAGAATGGAAAGTGGCCAGGATAGGAATCGGCACCTCCAGATCCGGAATTCCAAGCCAGAAGGAAGTGGAGTGTCCAACCCTGGTCGGGGAGGAGATCCTGCCCCAAGTGGAGGAATTCAGGTATACTGAGGTCTTGACAAGCAGAATGGCACAGCGTCAGTGGTGCTGAAGACTCCACATCAGTCAAAGATCTCGCTCGAGTGGTGGATCTCTTTTCCCACCTTCACCTCTGGTCATGAGCTGTGGACGATCACCCAAAGAACCACGTCCAAGAGACTGAAATTTTTCCTCCTCAAGGTGTCTGGGCTTCACTTTAGAGATAGGCTGAGGAGCTCGGTTGTCCAGGAGAGGCTCAGAAAAGAGCCGCTGCTCCTCAGGCATTGAGGAGCTAGACAAAGAGGTTCCTTCTGGTCAAGAGGCCTCCTGGAAGAGCGGGAAGACCAAGGACACCCTCTCTGGGATGGCCTGAGAACACCTCTGGATTCCCCCAAAAGAGCCAAAGGTACGAAGTTAGGTACCTCCACAACATCATCCTGGATGAGAGGCTGAAGATGGACGGGTTCTGGAGTCTTTGTCTTGCTGAGGCTCATTTGAGATTCTCCCGCCGTTACTGCCTTTAGCACCACATGGACCAATGTGACCTCCAGATCACATAAATGGGAGCTAAGCTAATGGGTGTCTTGGATCCAGCCAATTAGCACTCAGGAGAAACCGAGTTGGTCCAGTTTGCCCGGTTGCTAGGTTATGGATTAGCTGTGCTAGGTTGTGTCTCATCAAGCAACTTCGCAACTACCTACCACTGGCGTAATAACAAGGTAATAGATAAAAGGTAGCACTCCTTGGGCTAACTGGTCCCATCCGAGGCCCGACAGGAAACCTTGGCCAGCAGTGGGGAAATGACCAGCATGGAGGCCATTTCCTTGCCAACAGCGTATTGATCCCCCCCAGAGTGTAAAAGGGATGAGAGACGGCCGGTCGACAGCCCATAATGCACCGGCGGCGTACGTAAAGTAGCGTGTCGATAAGACATCACCACACGCTCCTAAATCTACGCGGTTTCCATGACACCTGGGTTTGATTTTTTTAGTTTTACCATGAATTTTTAATGACATGTACTCTGAGCCAGGTCATAAACATGTTATTACATATTTATTACACCAATATTTTAGCTTTGTTTTTTAAAAATTGAACTGCTAATGAATTATTCTGATTGGACTGGATCTTTTTTTTTAAATTTGATTGAAGCTTCATTCTTCATAATGACATATAAGGGGCCTGGAGCAGTGATTCATATTATTTTTGCAAATAAAAGCAATTGAATTATCCGAGAAATTGTTTAGGAATAGTGAATAGATGAAATGGTAAGAATTTAATATCATTCTTGAAGTGGACGCTTATATAGAACACATTGTAATAGCTGTGATACTAACAAAGATACTAAATTATTATTAGGACCTTGAGCGCAAACATGAATCTGCATTTGGACTACAAATATGGGTGCACACAGGAAGAGAAATAACAGCAAAATGTCAGAAGTTGTAGTTCTTTTCATTAGCATTCATAGATTGACGTGCATTCCAGGTCCGTTGCATTGTTTTTGTTCTTCTAACCACTAGCTGACGCGCCGACATTGGAATCTACAAATTCCGGCATCCAAACGAGCTGCGGGGCGACAAACACTCCTTTGGAGATGAACTGGAAAACACACAGGGTGTTGTAATTAACAGGCGCTGGTCGCGGCCAAGAAGCGCTTCAGTAGAAATACGGCCGCCGAGTTCCACGGTTTGCCAACGTCGAGGTGGGAGGTCTTTGAACGCATCGCAGCACCGGACGTCGCCGCCTTTGGACAACCTGGCTCCTTTTGTCGTGCTGGTTTTTAATTAATTACAGCTATTACGTCTTTAATTACGTTTATCCATACTGATAAATAATCCAGCGTTTATGACAACCGTTTTATTGATGCTCCATCATTTATTTGTTTGTATATATATATTTTTTAAAAGGTATTTCCTGCAGGTTTTTTTTAAGTAATTTGTTTCCTTTGTATAACAATTCGCCCGCAAAATGGAGATGGCCATTCATTCGTTCATTCATTTCGTATGTCGCTTAAATTGACCAAGTAACCCTCTCATTCAAAGTCATATAGAGACCATTCACTATTTCATTCATTCACAAAACATACAGAGACATACGACTGTTCATTCATTCATTCAGAAATATTCTAGAGACATGCAACCATTCACTCATTCATCTGGAGAACACTGAGAGATTAATTATGATGACATCGATTTTGACGCACTTCGGAAAACAAACAAACAAACAAAATAAACTATGACATTTTTTTTTCTGAGACGGCTGTCACTTCCTGCGATGGCCACAAGGGGGCACCAGGGGGCTCGACAAACAGAGACAAACACACGAAGCAGCAAGAATTAGCAGAGACAACTCCTCTGGAAAATCTGGAACATCTGGAGGAGGTGGAAGAAGAAGGAGAGGAGGAAGAGGACGAGAACGAGGAAGAGGAGGAAGAAGAGGAAGAGGCATACATGCTGGATTCCATGGGAGAGGCCTTTGGAAGGGGGGTTGGACACACACACATACACACACACACATACACACAATGACATGGATGTGGCGTGAAGGCCTATGTGTGTACGTGTGTCTGAATATGTATGCGGCGTGTGTGCGAGTGTGTAACCGCCACCCCGCCAGACATTTCTTTCTCGGATCTTCACGCCACAGATCCGTCACGGCGCCGAGAGGACGACGGCGCCACGTGACCCCGACATTTTCTTCGTCATGAAAAAACAAACAACAAACCAAACCACATACACACACACGTATGTATATCTCTCTCTTTATATATATAGATATATAAACCCCTCTGATAATCAACCCCGTTGCCTAGCAACAGAGGGTTCCATAGCAACGGTGCAGCATTTTCCCCTCAGCGTTGCAGGGGGAGCGTGATGATCCATCCAGTCGAGAGCGCATTTCGCTTTTGTTTTCAACGGACCCCCCCCCCACACACACACCCCTTCAAGAACCAACACTGCACACACACACACACACACACACACACACACACAGACACACACACACACACACACACACACACACACTCCAGTTGGTGTTGTCTCAATCATGACCGTGCCTTGAATCGCGGTGGAATGTGAGGGGGGGGATGGAAAACACCATAATAACGATTAAAATAATGATAAAACGTATTATTTTTATTAATTTGCAAATCATATAATCAATTGCAGGTTATTTTTATTATTACATTTTACCACATTTTATTATATTTTTCTATTATATTATATTATTTATATAGTAATTAATGGGCTATTAATGTACTATTACTGTTATTAGTAGTATTTTTGGCTATCATGTCAATGCAATTTATCTATATTATTATTATTATTGTTATTATTATTATTATTATTATACTATTAACCCAATTTTTTCTATTTTATTATTCCAGTATTTTTTACAATTATTTTTGTTATTTAATTTGATTATTTTATTCACTTTAAAACCTATTTTTGGGCTGTAGGATGATTATCATCATGACTAACTAGTAGAATTAATTATTCTATTGGTACAGAGTAGAGATATTAATATTATTAGTTTTTTTGTCTTTTTTTCCCTTGGCAGGTTCTGAGGTGGGTTTTTGTTGCCATGGTTACCGGAAACGTTCCTCGCCACCGCACCTCCATCGCCCTTTTCGGAGACGCAGCTGTCGTTGTCACTTACGGAGGTTTGGAAAATGTTTTTCTTTATTTCATTTTATTTTATTCCTGCGTTCTTTTTGTTGTTGGTTTTTTTTAAGTCGTTCCATGTAACCATGGCAACATGGAGACCCTCCCTCCTCCCCCACCTCCCCACGCCACAAACCACGATTGCAATGGTCTTCTTCACTCTTCTGGCTAGTTTATTTATTTCTTTTTTTCATTTTTATTTTACATTTCTGCATGTTCTTTGCAGAGGGCCAGGGGTGGGGGTTGCTGTGGTAACGTTAAAACGTCATCGCAAAGCGATCAACACCTGCACTGATGGGAGGATTTTTAATTTATATATATATATATATATATATGTAAACACACAATTGTGGTTTTCTGAAAAGCTGAGATGGTTAGGTGAAGGATACTAAGAACGGTGTGTATGTGTGTGTGTTTGTGTGTGTGTGTGCATACGTCACATTTGCACAAAGAGCTATAAGATTCGTCTATACAGCGTGTTATAGTCTGAACTCATAACCCCCCCCACCCGTGCACGCTCCTGCAGCGTTTCTCGGCCTCCCGCAATGCATGACGATGTAAAACACACACAACCAAACACCGTCACCAGTCTATCGCAAGGCTAACGTGCACACCAGCTGACATGCACACACAATCGCACCTACGGGCTACTGGGAGTTTCCAGTTGATTTCACCTACATGTCCGCAGACATGATGGGTGTGTGTGTATGTGTGTGTGTGTGTGTGGCAGCCAAAGGGAAGCCCACGACGCGTAGCCGGCACGTCAACACCGCACGGAACCACCACGGCCTGCCGAACAAGCGGGGGAGGGTTGGGAAAGACTTGACGAGGGGGACGAAGAGAGCGCCACATGGTGGCAAGGAGCATAGGGCAAGATGGCCACCAGTGGGTTTGGTGGCTGAAACCTGGCTTCTTTTTAAGTTTTCTAAGAAACCATGAAGAGGAGTTGTTCGAAGAATCATTCGAAGAATCGTTCGAAGAATCGTTCGAAGAATCGTTCGAAGAATAATTCAAAAAACCGAAAACTTTTATTGTCACACAATGACCGTGCATTAAGTCTCTGAAAAGAAAGGTCATAAATTAAAAAAAAAATCTATTAAAATCAGGGAGAAAAAAAAGATTTATTGGGAATTTTCCCCCCAAAAAATAAAATCGCAACAAAAAAAAAAAAAAATTAATGATTGGAGGTGATTTTTAAATCAAAAAATGAATAGTTCCTTTAACTGAATTAAATAAACTGACTATATACACGTGATGGAATAAAGTGGAATGCAGGCAAAAGGAAGAAGAGGAGGAGGACGAGGAAGGGGAAGAGGAGGAGGATTGAAGGTGGCCTCATCTGCTTGTCCTCTCCTGTCATCCCACCTTCTTCCTGATGTATGAAGCCCGACTTCCTTCCACGGTGCTTCGACATAAAATAAAACCCGCCCGGTTACCGTAGCGGCCGGTCGCTGGCAGGCTGAATTATGGGATGCCGCCGCCGGCCCCGCCGACTCGTCCATCAACACTCCGCCGGGAATGTGACGCCGCCGCTCACGTGCGACGAAGGTCGAAACTCCAAGAGGCTTTAATTTCATTGAGCGCCGCTCAAGTCTGGGACAAACGGGCGGCGTGAATAACCAGGTCGTGTGACCGTGCACTTTCACCACCTTTGCTAATAACACAAGTATGACCTCGTAATAACACAACAGAATCCCAAAAGCGGGCTTAACCTGGTTGGTCGGTCCCGTTTCCATGGTGATGCTATCCAGGTCTCCATCGTCGGAGGTCGTGAATCTCTGGAGGCGGGTTATATTTGTCTCAGTTTACACTAGCTTATGACATTTCCTTATATTTGTCATTTTTAAAAAGTTAAGATAATCACAAAAATGACTAAAACACCTGTTAAAGAAGGTTTTTGGTGAGAACTGATTACTTACAGTCATAGCTTGGATACAGATTTAGCATAAAACAAAAGGGAAGCCACATGTTACATTTTACGCCCCGCTTTTAGAAATGTTCAAAACAATTTCTAAACTCTGGGGTTACGCTACTAATGTGGTCAGCATGACGTTTAGCCAATCAAATTGGGGGACTTGGTGACCCAACAGAGCAGGAGGGCATGACAATGCTAACAGACGATGTGCTGCTCCCCAGTCCAGGTAGCCAATTTAGCGCGATAGGTTGACTCGTTCTCGAACCCATCACCGTCTTCTAGAAGGGGAGCAAGTCGCTGTGCTCCAGCTAGCGAGAACACAGCTAGCAATGCGCAAATGTGCCTTTGAAGCGTAGCCCGGTTAGCTTCGCATCATCAGGCACATCGGAGGAGCTTAGCCTAAGCTATTCACGTACAGGATATTTCCATTCTGCAGCAATGTGAGCTACCACTGCAAGTAGACAACATGCTGCCACCCTCCAGCTAGTGGCAATACTTCTAGCAATGTGCTAATGTGCTTTTGAAGCGTAATCGGTTAGCTTAGCAACATCAGACAGGCAAGTTAGCTCGGCGCATGGAGCCAAAACCATTCCGGTGCTGGATATTCCAATTTGGCAGCTAGCTGAACCGATAATGCCGACAGACTACATGCTGCTACCCAGTGCAGGAAGTTAATTAGCCCCCATAGCCTAGCACGCTCTCAAAATGCATCACCGCCTTCTTCTGGCAGGGGAGCGAGTGGCCACCTTCCTACTAGCGACAACACTACTAGCAATGTGTTAATGTGCCTCCAAAGCCTAACCCGGTTAGCTTAGCAACATCAGACAGGTCAGTTAGCTCAGCTTGTGGAGCCGAAACCATTGCGGAGCAAGATATTTCTGTTAAAATCAGCGCAGGATGCTCCTTAGAACGCGTGCTGCAAAACCAGCAGAGCCCGCTCCCTCACATGGACCTTCAGCTTTTTTGAAGGCGTGGGTCCTTAGGGGAGGGGACGGGGGTTCTGCGGTGGAACCGCCACTCCCTTCTTCATTTTAAAGTTGCTGAAAACAACACTTTGTGCAGCAGAAGATGAAGCACGTCCTCTCTCCTGCATGCTATCTGTCACCACCCTTGCCCCTCCTCTTTTGCCCCCCCGGCCGTGTTTCCAGGGCGATAAATCAGCGGGCCTCTCGCTCTCCATCAGGATGGAGATCAGTTCTACGTTCCACGACATCCACCCTCCCTGACAACGCGCTGCCGTTTTGTGCTGAGCGGGCATTACCGCCGCCGCCTGAGTTACAACAGGCGCCGTCGTCGCTGGATGCAAAGCGGGGCCACGGATGGCGGAGGGGGGGGTTGTCAATCAACCTGGCGTGATTGATGCACAAACACACACAAACACACTCCTCTGTAAATAGGCTAACAGAAAAAATTAATTCCAAATGCGGCGAATCTATTTGTGCACATTGGGGGGAGGTTACAATAACTATTATTATTTATTATTGTTGATATTATAATGACATTATCATTATAATTATTGGCATTATCAAAATTATTATCATAACTATTATCATTATCAGTGTTGTATTATTTTCATTAGAATATTATTACTATACCTATTATTATCATCATGGATCTTATTATTGTTATTATTATATTGTTGTGATTAGAATAGAATTGAATAGAGAGAATAATTTCATACACATATATTATTATGACTGTAATGACTGATTTATTATTATTATTATGATCATTATTATTTTATTATTATTATTAATATCATTATCATTATTATCATTATTATCATTCAGAGTAACGGGACTGAGGTCATGTTTGAAAAAAACATGGCAGGAGGAGGAAGAGGAGAAACCCACCCGCACTGTCACACCCACATACACACACACACACACACACACACACACACACACACACATACACACACACACACACACACACACACACACACACACACACCACCCCCTTTGTTTTTCATCTTTTTACATTTAATTTCCACCGAAGTAGTACATGGCTGTGACATAACATCCACCCCTGGAGGAAGCAAGAAGGGGTGTAAGGGAGAGGAAAGGGGGGGGTCACCCCCTTCTACCCCTCCCTCCCCCCTCCTTCCCCTTCCTCCTCCAGTCACTCATTTATTTATCTTCCTGGGAAGCATTTTTCTCCCTTTAGCTAAACCGGCATTGTGGCGAAGGGTCACGTGGCCACCAAAAGAAAAAAAATAAAAATGGCCGCCGCCATCCACCCCCCCCCCCCCCCCCCCGCCGCTAATCCAAATGATTTTTCCGTGTTGGGCGGTGGGAAAAGGCGAGGAAGACAAATGTAACGCTGACATGATACGTAATAATAAATCACCCACTATACACACACACACACACTCCCCCGCCGCCTGCGAAGATGCTGAATAGGCAAGAAAACCGCCCGACGTGTTCGCTGAACCTCCGAAATGGGATTTCTCCGGGAGAGCGACGTCAACAATACGTGTCCTATTTGTCTGCCGTCACGCCGGTGATCCGCCCCCCCCCCCCCTCTCCGAGTATGCACATGGATTCGCTTATGGACACCTTATTACACATTTATTAAATCGCGGAAAGAAAAAAAAAATCAGAATAATTTCTGAGTTTAATTTCCGAAGTGTCGTGAGTCATTTCTTTTTTTGCATAATTTAGATTGAAGAGAAAAAAAAAAACTTGGAATTCATGCGATTTCTCGAAAACCGTTCGGTGCGATTCCTGGAAAGGCTAACGAAAGCGCCGCGTGACCGTAGCAGTGCACAGACGGAAGGAGGCGGGTCTTGTTGATGCTAATGCTACTAGCAAAATGGACGGTCATTTGAAAACACTGTCTTTGATAAAGATTTTGTATACTTTACGGAAATATTTGTTTGGTTTGGAAATAAGAAAAAAAATCAGAAAAATGAACAGGAACAACTGGCAAAAATTCAGAAAAGCAGGTTTTTGTTTTGGCGGGAAAAAAATCCCTCATACGACACCGGCCTTTACATTCACCCCATATCTGAATTTTAATGCTGCTGCTCCTAGAAAACTAGAAAGTTCGTGGCCCTCCATCAGTACGTGCCCGCACATGCACGTGCACGTGTACGTGTGCACGCGCACAAGGGGGACTTCGAGAACTGGAGAACCTGTTTGGCCACCACCTGTACTTTAAGTCCAGGTGTAGCCACTGAAGCTAATCATAGCGCCGCTGTTGTCGTGGATCCAGAAGAAACCATCAGTCCACAAAGGGGGTGACCCACGTACACGTGTGTATTGTGTGTGTGTGTGTGTGTGTGTGTGTGTGTGTGCATGTGTGTGTGTGTGTGTGTGCAGATAGGAGGATTTGCCAACAGGATGGGAAAGAACCTGGTTTCTTTCTTTTCCATCTGTACATCTTCTCAGTGGCGTGCAGGTTCCCCTCGTTCCCCGCCTGCTATCTGGCCATTTTCCGACTCCGCCCACATCCTGAGTGGAGCACTCCCTCCCCCGGCGCCGGAAAACCCTGGCAGTCCGCGAGGAAGCCGACCTCCCGTCATCAAATATTGATTGCCTACACCTCCGGAGCCCTCCGGCGTGCACGTAGCGGCTCGTGCGCCCGAACCGCGTCATGAAATAGTGATGGGGGGGGTTACGGCTGAATCTCATTCATGGAAATCTGAATCCCGTAGAAGTACTTCCGGCAGGAAACAACCACAAAGCAAGGCATAGAGCATGTAAAGTTCAGCGTAAAAATTATTCTACTTTTAATTAAATTCGTTAAGTGGTTTTGTTGGACCCCCTGTCATGGGGATCGACAAGATAAACGGTCGGAAACCTGACGGATAAACTCATTTTGTCAGTCACACATAGAATTCATGCAAAAACTAATCGGAGCGATTCCTGAAAAGGCTAATGAAAGCGGCGTTTGACTATAGCGGGGCACAGACAGAAGGGACCGGGGCTCGTCAACGCTAATGCTATTAGCGAAACAGATAGTACTTAGCACCGTCTTTTACAAAGATTTTCAGAATCAGAATCTGAAAAACTTTATTTGCCCATAAGTTTTTCTTATTTTGTATACTTTACGGAAATATTCCCTGGGCGAATAAAAAAAAAAAACTTGTTTTAAACAACTAGCCAAAATGGTCAGCGCCACCAGCTCTTTACATGCTTTCATCCTCACAAGATCTCAAGAAGCCTGTTCTCGTGCACGCACAACAAATCCTCACTGGTGATGTCATCCACGTACGTTTAAATTGAACGCCGTGTCGGCGTGCTCTTCTTTTTCTCCATGTCGGACACCATATTGGTAGTTCCACAATGCGCAATGTACTACAGAGCTCCGCCCGTGCCTGCAAGCAGCGGCCACAGCCTTAGCAGAAGTGATTTTAGCGATAATGTGACATCGATGCTAGCTAAGCTATTGGGCAGATGCTTTTTCCCGGATGGGTAGTATACCATCACAACAACTTTCATCCAGTACTATCATGCTATGCTAACATAGCAATTTGGATTTTACCAGAAAATAATTCAAGCATCAACCACAGCCTTAGCGGTGGGCAATTTAGCAGTAACATGATGTTGACGCGAGCGGCTAAGCTATCGGAGAGATGCTACACCCTGAGATGCAAGTACGCATTACAACAAACTGTCAGCAAGTACCACCATGATTCGCTAACACAGCAACTCGGATTTTTCCAGCAAAAAAATAAAAAATAAAAATAT
This sequence comes from Fistularia commersonii, assembly GCF_037954325.1. Taxonomy (NCBI): domain Eukaryota; kingdom Metazoa; phylum Chordata; class Actinopteri; order Syngnathiformes; family Fistulariidae; genus Fistularia; species Fistularia commersonii. The sequence goes on along the minus strand of NC_141298.1, from coordinate 11,238,360 downwards.
AAAAAAACAAAAAAAGAAAATTTTAAAACGACTGCTTATGTTTGAGCCGAAAAAACCTCGATGGAGGATTTGGCTAATTTCACTGCCACGGTTACGCAAAGCATTGACAAGTCAGACTCGTGAAAGGCGGGGATTCGGCGTGAAGTCGTGGCGCCCAAAACAACAAACAAAGAGGGAGGATGACAACCCGCTTGAGGAGGTACGTATCGATCGGTTATTAAGAATCTATCGAAGAAAAAAAAAGCAGACGCCAGGGCTGACGAAGCACCGGCGCCGATCCACCTCCCGTCACCTAGACAACCTGAAGAGTTCGAGCAAGCAGATTCTCCGGAGGATCAATTGATGGTCAAATGATTTGCTTTAAAAATACGTGCATTCTGGAAAAAAACCTAATGAGTGAACACACACACACACACACACACACACACACACACAATCAAAGTAATAGGTGGAACAAAGGAGTGGATTCATCCGACTAAAAACAGAAAACAGCAAGAGCTCCACAGGAGCGTTGGCCGCCGCTGTGATCGGCTCAGCGGGCCAACCCAGCGAGGGGTTCTCTTGGTCGCTTTGGAGAAGCATTGATGCACGGGACGCTTCAGCGTCCAACCTCCTGAGACCAGAAGGTTGCGCTTGTTCTGCGTTCTGTCGGCTCCTCACTCATTGATTCTTCATTATCCACTTGGCTCTTCCTCCTCTTGGGGGGAGGAGGAGGCAGGGCTTAACCCGCACATATCAGCTGTCAATCAAATATAGGCCCAGGGATTAGAACCAGCAACCTCCAGTAAGTTTTCTTCTTCTGAAGCCACGAAACACCGTTAGGCATGGAACGAACCATCCACCCCCCAGACTAATTTTAGCATGAATGAGCCAACGCCGCGGCTAATGGTCTCGCTAACACACGGCTGAGCGAGTCAGGTCCTGCCAAATAAAAAAAAAACTGTGTTCCAAAAGATGGTATGCTCCAGAGTGTTCTTCTATTTAGGTGGTACTTCTGCAAGCTAGCTAAGCACATTTTCCAAAGAACTGCGGTTTCTTATAGTACTTGAAGTTACATAGGGTATTCCAAGACTCTGCTGCGCCCGCTGGAGGCTAATGACCCACAATTCGAGCTCAAGATCCCAAGGGGGCGGCCCAAGGCACTGAGATGCCCCCTGGTTTACACGCTAACTTTGGCCAACCGTCCAATCCGGGGGCTAACAGAGGTGCAACAGGTGAGCTCGTGGTCGTTTGCCGTGAAAAGGGGGGAGGCTGTGACGTCACAGAAGGGAAGCATGTCGCCTGGTATCAGACATACCACTACAGCTCGAGAATGTTGGCTTGTTTATGAGTCAAAATGTCTTGCGAGTCATAAAAGCGACTTTTGTTGGTAAGCATCCGCGCCATTTTGGATCTGATGACTCATCCGCGGGCATCCTGTTCACGTTCATTAGGTACCGATCTTCATGTTGCAAGTTAGCACGAACTTCTTTTGTCATCCCAAAATTTCCCTCAAAGTTCCGGTCCCATCCATTCCTTGCTAACAGTAGCCACAGCTCTGATTAGCAGGTTGCTAAAGATGTAGGGTCGAGCGCTAAAAGTCAAGGGGGCTACATGACTAGGAGATTTCACTTGATGGTCTCGCCCAGCAAACCCCATTCTTTTTGAGCGAACAGTAGCCACCGCTCCGATGAACAGGTCGCTAAGGATATGGGGGCTTGTTCTAAAAGTGAGGGAGGCTAAATGACTAGGAGATTTCGCTTGATGTTCTTGCCCTGCAGACACCACCCATTCTTAGCTAACAGTGGCCACTGCTATGATAAGCTCATCACTAGGGAAGTAGGGGCTTGTTCTAAAAGTGAAGGAAGCTACATGACTAAGAGATTTCCCTCGAAGTTCTTGCCCAGCAGACCCCATCCATTCTTAGCTAACAGTAGCCACCGCTCTGATTAGCGGGTTGCTAGGGAAGTAGGGGTGTTGCACTCAAAGCCGAAGAAGCCGTTTGTTAAGGAGGTACGTGTTTGCGGCAAAAGTCTGCAAGGCTACGTGAGCAGGAAGGCTCGAAGAAAAGGACGCTCGTCTGGAGGACGCTCAGCGGCGCCACCTGTGGCCGTCATATTCCAAGCAAAGATGCAGCAGCGGTGGCGCAGGACCTACCTCCGAAGTCGGGCCTCAAACGGATGTCATATCCCTTCAGCAACTTGTCCACGGTCGTCTTCGCCACAGACATTCCGTTGCTTCCAGTGGAGGAGCTGCGGGGGGGCAAGGAGGCGTTTGAGTGTCAAATCAAAATGTGGGAACTTCCCATTTCCTGTCCTTGAACCCATTTGCAGAGCCGTAAATAACAGAGGGAAGGGTGTACAAGGAAAATTTGGGGCGCAAGAGCATCCAAATATAACGGTTAGCATGAGTTAGTGCAGATTTAGCATTCCGCTGCGTAGCTCAAATAGCAATAAATCACAAACCCTCACCACCTACTACTACTGTACTAAAGTACTACCAGAGTACTTTCCCGAAGTACTAATAGTACTTCCTGAGTGCTCAGCCACCTCCCTTGCAATCCTTTACGTCGATTTTCAGAAACATCAATTGATTGGAAAAACTTAACGCTAAGAGCTTTTGATTAATATGGGGTGGGGGGGTGCAGGTGTGTATGTGTGTGTGTGTGTGTGTGTGTGTGTGTATGTGTGTGTGTGTGGGTGGGATTTAATCCAGAATGTTGAGAAATCGATCACTGATCAATTGATCGATCGTGGGGCAGGGGGTTCTGTCCATATACGGCGACCATTGGAAACAGGAAGTGCAAGATTATGCACTTCCTGTTGTCTTGACAGCAGATTATGACCAGTGCATCACGCCCCCCCCTTCCCGCCCACGCCGATCGATCAGCTTCCGATAAGATAAATCGATGAGGCGACCACACAGGAGTCTTTTTTCCTTCTTTTCTTTTTTTCAAAAAATGGCCGCAGCCTCCACCTGCCTACCGATCGATCACTGATCGGCCCGGATCGATCTGATCGGAGGAAGAGATTCATCTAAAAACACACCTTCTTTTTTCATCCCACTCTTTCTCTTCCGTGTTACAACATCTGTAATAACCCCCCCCCCCACCACACACACACGGCACAAAGAAGTGTGTGTGTGGGGGGGTCCACGCGCACGCGCACCTTTTCTTTTCCTCCACGCTCGCGCGCGCACGCACCTCCTAATGTGGAGCGATCAGAGATGGGGGGGGGGATCCCCGAAATTTGATACGTGTGTGTGTGTGTGTGTGTGGTGATCGATTATCGATTATCGGCTTACCTTTGAACGAAGCACGCGAAGGACAAAGCCGCCAGAGCAGAGAAGAATCCACATAATGTGTCTTCTTGACGACCCAAC